>NC_081343.1:5225421-5230487 GCF_029784015.1 Lycium ferocissimum | reverse complement strand
ATATATATATATATATATATATATATATATAAAGGTACAACAATGAGTACACATTAACATACTACAACAATGTATTAAGGTAGCAAAATACAGTTTTAGGCATTTAGCATTATAACAAGATTCAAAGTATGCCAATCCAAAAGGTATATGAGTAACTTGGTGTTGTCACTGGGATACCAAATTGTGTGTGTGTAGTTTCCCTGAGTTAAGTTGAGCAAAGTTTTTATAGTTTAAATGAAACGTGGAATTTAGATATGGGGTTTAAATTGTTTTTTTCCTTCTTATGGGTTATATATACTAACTAGATGTTCCGCCTAATAAGTAATAATTTGAACTGGAGTATTAATCAGCTAAATCATTTTGAATACAATACTTTAAATTTGCATATAAAAGTTTCGTACCTTGATAGTGAACTTTTAAATATTTTTCATTTTACGATTTTCTTTACCTGAAATGGCCCATAAGTAAACATAAGTAAAATTATGCATTTTAAGGAGATAAGATTATTGTTTACAAATGTTACTTTTCATGATGAAACAATGTATAAATTATCTTTAGATTCATTACATCCGTTATAAGTGTATAACGGTAAAAAATTCTACATTACACGTGGCATAGGATGAAGTAGACACGTGGCAGATGAGAGTGAACGATGAATATTTCGTGGAAGAACCCGAAGACAACGGTTACATGCTTGAACCGGAGCGAAGTTACGAGAAGCAATTGTCACGGGTCCAGTGTGGTATCGGACGTTACACAATCGACGGATATGTGTGGTACAATGTTGCAATTAAGTAGCATTTATTGATCATTGTTACTCATAATGAGGCACAATTCACTGCTTCTTGTTGATAATTACCACATATAAAAGACTGGACTCGATATGTAATAGGCGGATTAAAAATTCTAGGCATTGAGCAATTTATAGCATCCGCACTAAAGCAAATTATATTCATTTTTACCTATTTGTTGTTCCGGATTCAAAGTATTCTTAAAAGGCTAAAGTGTTCATCCGGAGTCGTCCTTATTGAGAGATTCCTCGAACTCATACAGCCCGGGCTTATTTATTACATTTTTGTGACTTATTATTTGTTCTTATTGATAACAAATCAATTCACGTATCTTTTAAATCACTATCAAATTCAACTGTACCTTTTTTAGGATAAACATTTTGGCGCCCACCATGGGGCTAAGGATAATTGTGATATTTTTTTGTTGCTCTAATTGTCTTACTAATCTCTTACCATCTATGACAACGTGTTAAACAATGCAACTGCTCAAGAGAATGATCCGGCTATAGGAGAAGTCAGGGCAAGAAATACTGAGCCCATGATTTCACCTCAAGGGTCCAAGCACACAGGGAATGACTTATCTCTGAATGATGATGATGATGCTGAGGACGAAGTAAGAGTCACTGGATCGGGGTTAGCGAATTTTTTTGATATGCTGGAAAAGCAACAGAAAGCAATTGCAGACCTGCAAACGAGGAAAGGAGGTGATGATGTGGATCAGATGAATGCAGCGATGGATCAAGGGGAAGGCAGTGGCAATGGCTCCGGCAACAACGCCACACCGGAGGTCATGCAGTACCAAAAAGCTCTGTCCAGTCAGTTAGAAAAGAACGAAAAGGAATTCAATAACCGACTGGATTGAAACGAGAAGGAGTTCAAGGCATTTAATTCACAAATAGATCATATTCCGGGAGCAACACTGGTGTCGAAGGGGCCAGATTCGAAGAGATACATACAATTGTCGTTCCTACCAAGCGCAACACCGAAATTGATCCCTAAGAGATTCAAAATGTCGGATCAACCCAAATACGAAGGAATCACGGATCCTCAGGAGCATGTAACATTGTACACTTGTGTGATGAAAGGCAATGATATGCAACCAGATGAAATTGAATCGGTTTTACTCAAAAAGTTTGGTGAAACATTTTTTAAAGGGGCAACGACATGGTACTCTTAACTTCATGAGCATTCAATTAATTCCTTTGAAATGTTTGCAAATGTTTTTATCAAGGCACATGTTTGGAGCAAAGAAGGTTTCAGCAAGAAATGTGGATATCTTCAAGGTAGCTCAAGGAGACACAGAGTTGCTGCGGGAATTTGTGATAAGATTTCAAAAGGAACGTATGTTGTTGCCATCAGTACCGGATGAGTGGGCGGCGGAGGCGTTCACCAAAGGGTTAAACCCGAAGAATTTGAGTGCTTCATTGAAATTGAGGAAAAACTTGCTGGAATTGCCTACGATAAAGTGGACAGATGTTCATAATAGATATGAGTCAAAATTTGGGTAGAAGATGATCAGTTGGGACTACCACCCGGGTCGATGGTCAAAGTCGATATTATGATAAGCCTAAGAGAGGTGTCGATTTCGAGTGCAGTGCTCACTACTAAATAGACTAAGATCAATATGCATCATAATCTTTTAATCCCTACTTATTCCAATCGTACATTGTAGAATAGCTGGATAAACTAGATCAATAGGATCTAGTTTTCAAACTGGATATGAATAGGCAACCATGATAAATAGGGTAGATGAGGGGATTTAAACTGAGTGCCTTTTAGTTTCCAAGAGCAAAAAAAGAAGAAGAGCAATCGGCCATGGAACCTTATCAATTCTTCAAGATGATCTTATTTTCTCATCCCTGTAAATCAGTGAGTTGCTTTTCTCAATTGAGCCATGCAATGCATTTTCATCTTCTTGCTTTACTAGTAGTGCTTTATCTCTGTGAGGGTTTGTAATTCCCCTTTTTGGTTTGTAAAAAATGACTTCTTGAGGTCCCCATTACTTCATTTTCCATTTTTATGTCTGGTTTTCACTTATATCAGATTGACACTATGATGAAAATTTATTTACTATCATAGCAATTTCACCTATCGTACAATTCTACTGTCTTTTTTTTTTTTTTTTTTCCATATTACTAATTCACTTGTTGCCAGGCAATTACACAAATCAATGTTGTGTTGAGATTTCTTGAAAAATGTCGAATGGTGTAGGATTTTGATCTGGCAATTTTTTTGAGAATTAAACTGACGTTTCAAGTGATCAATTTAATAAAGCATTAAAAAATCCTATTGTAATATATCATCCAACCAACCATGTTAACAAATACAGATGCATATTGATCTTAAGCACGAAAACTTTCAACAATTGAATTGTTAGTTAATATGCAAAGTTTCTTTAGATTACGACCTAATTATTTATTCTGGTGCTTTACTAGTCGTCTTTTCATTCAAACCACTTGCCAATCATTAATGCAATAACATCAATTGCGTTTTTTTTTTTTTTTTTTAACAATTTCTTATTCTCGTGTGCAAGTTTCAACTAATCAATACGATATTAAAAAAGGAAGGGACGTTTTAAAACCAGGGATGGGGGAGAGGGGTTTTTTGCGGCGCTTCGGCGACAAAAGCCAATTCGGGTTTTTTTGCTTTTTCCCCATACCGACCAAGGGCATATTGGTGAATGAAAAAGTAGTTTATTTTTCCTTTTATGAATACCCAATACCTATATCCCTTGTTTTCTTTTTTGCCCCTTCCAAAAATAAATTTATTTAACTTAAAATTGTTTATTTTACCTTAATGATAAGCTTTTTCATCCTCACAAATAATATGACCTGTTTAAGATAATAAATTTTAATTTTTTGTTGTTATGAAAATGTTATATCACGTCCAAGAAATTGTTTGCATAAGCTATGATGCATTTATTGAATACCAAAAATATTTATAAGTCAAAATCAGCTAAAAGTCTTAAGTTGGTCAACTAGAAGACCACAACTTACAGTTTTAAGCTTATGGACACATTTGATTTGATAATCTTTATGATTTTATGTTTAATACCTTCGGTATTTTTTAGATACTCTTCTTAAAATATATATTTATTTTCGTCATTCATCATACTTTACGTAAAACACTTTCAGATATTTATTTTCTGCAAGTATCTCTACGAATATTTCAGTCGACTCAACAATTAAAAAAAAAAAAAAAAAAAAAGCTGCTGACTTGTTTTCACCACAAGCTAGCTTATGATTAACTTCAACGCATTATCAAAATATGTAATTACGCATTTATAGAATCGGCTTCAACACTTAACATTTATCATTTACTAATCAACTAACCCAAGTTTAAATTTTTTAAAACCCCAAATTTTTAAAAGTTTTCATTTAATTTTAAAAATAAAGGCACAATCAAGTGCTCCATAAATTAAAAGTTTGGGTTTTTAAAAATTTTTAAAAGGGATAATTTTAGTTACCTTCTTCCATATTTGGCTTCGTAATACTAATCTCCCTTATGATTTATCATTTTACGCTTCATTAATCAAATGACAATCTTTGTATATTAATGATAAATTAACTTTAAAATATTATAAAGAAATCAAAATAAGCTCGGTAAGCATAACCTTGTAAATACAAGGGAGGTTGTTGTCATGAAGACAAACATTAGGAAAAGGTACATAAAATTATTGTTACGCCTTGGAAATTTCCCCCCTTAACGCAAAGCATTTGGGCCCAAAGGGGCCCTTTTTGTATACATATTTTGATAAGTAAGAAATAGCATTTGAAGGGCCCTAAACAGATTTCAAAGGCATATAAGGTAAGGAAAGAAAGTTGTTAAGGAAAGCAAGTCATATGTTGGTTTGGGGTTAATTACGAGTATCGAGTTAACACGTTTTAATGATGTTCCGGAGAAGAGTAATGATGTCCCTTAGATTGGTAGAGGTGTTAAACAAGTGTTAAGAAGGTTCCAAAGGGTCAAAATCAAACGAGTCGACGAGAAAAGATTTCCAACAATCAAAAAAAATACCCCGATAAATTATATTTTCGTAGTTCCCCCTCGATAATCACCTTAAAGCACCTCAAACCGGGGCCGATTTACTCGACATACGGTCAAAAAAATTATACCGACCGATGTTGGGCCGTAGCGGTCGGCCAAAGGAAAAACATATTGACCCAAGTTCATTTTAATTCATTTCATTTCTTTTCCTACACAAGTCAAGAACTCTTGAATATTCCCCTTTTTCTATTTTCGAACAACCCGGGGATTTAAAACGGCCAAATATCG
>NC_081343.1:5200847-5225321 GCF_029784015.1 Lycium ferocissimum | reverse complement strand
GCTTTCTGGTAGAATGTCAACTTGGAATTTGCTGCAGCGCAGATGTATCTTGCTGCAAGTTTGTTTTCTTTCAGAACAATATGAACTCAGAGCTGATATAATAAATAATTCTCCATGTTCACCATTAAATTGGCATAGTCAAAAGTGATTCATATCTCTGTATAGGCTAAACTGTTGTTTTCTTCTCAATATTGGAAGGTATCAACACCTATTTAGAAATCATGAGCTTCTGGATCAGTTTTAGGTTCCATTGGAGCTATTTTTTGCGCAACTATTGTTTTCTAGGCAGCTTCTTGTTGTTGTTAGTTACAATAAACTCGAGGTGTAGGTAAATAAATATCTGATACAAGCACATATAATTTCTAACAAGTACATCTAGGTAAATGAGAGTCCTTGTAACCAGGAGGTTATTTAGGTTTTCACTTTGTATTAGGGACCGTATTCCTCATTTGTCTGCATTGAGAGGCATAGCGGGATGTAATTGATGAATCAGCAAATTCTAATGGGGCCAACAACTCCCCCGACTGTCTGAATTAGAAGCCTCAAATTTAAACTAATGAGATTTTTGCTATTTCATTTCATCTTCTGCCTCATCTAGTCACTAAAACAGTTTCCTCCATATCAAACACATAAGGGACAGTTGAGGCTCAGATCTGTATTGCAGAGAAAGTCTAGCCATGCCATGGCTCCAAGAAACTAGTGCTTTATCTGGGATAGAAATTACCAAATGAAAATGGATTAGAAACACAAAAAGAAACACTGAACAAGGTGAATTTGGCTCTGCCCAAAGAAGATCCTGGGACATCGGAAACACCATAACCCCCCTCCAATCTGTAACAAAGCACTCAAAATAAAAGAAAACCAGATAATCAACGCTGCAAAACTCAAGTAAAAAGATTTGATGCAAACCCAGAAACAAAAGCCTCTTGACTTTTAGACAACTACAATCATTAGCTTACAATAGGGGCAACCATCCTCAGTTAAACTCACCTTATCCATTATTCTTTGAGCTTCACTAGGAAATGCATTGTATTGTTCAATCCAGAAGGCAAAGCGATATTGTCCTAAGAAGTAGGACTTTGATAGAATCCAGCTCGATGTTGCCTCACAATTTGGATTCAATAGAATACTTCTAATTAAGATCAAGTGTAGTATCTACTTCCCAGCACAAAACTTCATCTTATTGCCATCTGTGCTTCTAAGAGAGATTACAGAGAAGAAGCAGAGTTAATACTGCCATGGCTGCAACCGTTGGTTGGCTAACAGGAAAGACCTTCCGACTGGTATTGCCAAGCTAGGCAAGGTACCAACTCTTATCTTTTCCACTCTTCATGTTCATTATGAATAATATTTTTTTTTCATTAGACTTTAAAAGAATATTTTCGCACAGATACTGAGAGATAATATAATATTTAAATAGCAACACAAGTATCTTTTTTGTGCAAATCGCCTGAGAGTAGCAGTTCTGCATGCCTAACAGCCTAAGACAAGTAGACGACGAAACATTTTAGCATGGCAATCAGTACCAACAGACTTCTATCCAGTGCCACATGAATTCTGTCCTTTTCACCTCTGTTTTCCCGAGTACAGCTTAAATGCATTGATAGGCCAAATAGTTGACTCTTATTAAATGCAAATATCTGAAGTGTCTCTAAGAACATAAGCATACATGAAATACACTGGTCCTTGGGATTTACCAAGTTGTGGCTAATTGATAATAGAAATACTAGAGACATTATAACATAACCGCTAGAATTAAGCATAATGACCACCAGAAAGAACGGAAATCCACGGTGGCCAGACTGCCTCAAAATAGAAACTTTACACAACACAACTACTTCACTATGCAAATCTTGATAACTGATGCAGCACCAATCCGATGAAGAACCACAACAGAATCACCAAGCTTGCATAGCCCTTTCTCTGTGGCCGATTTCAAGGAAGCTTCCAAGATCACCTCAGTTGATTCAGCATCAGTGGCCTTTGCAGAGCCTTCGGCGAGAAGTGGAATCAAACCCCTATATATCAAGCTATGCCTAGCTGGAGTCTCATCACTGATGGACCAATCAAAAGAATCAGTTGTTAAAACAGGCACAACGACGGACAGAATTGGAACAGCGGGCCTATATTTGGCAACCAGCTTGGCAGTGGTCCCACCACGTGTCAAGACAGCAATGAGTTTTGCTTGAGCCTTGTTAGCAGCACGGACAGCTGAAGATGCAAGACTCTCAAGTGGGCTCATGGGTAGTGGGGCAGACCTTATCATCTCCTTGAAGATAGCCCCATAGTCAAGCGAAGACTCTGCCTCAATACAAATTCGTGCCATGATTTTTACTGCCAGCTCTGGATAAGCCCCAGCTGCACTCTCCCCACTGAGCATAACACAATCAGTACCATCCAGGACGGCATTAGCCACATCAGTCGCCTCGGCACGAGTAGGCCGTGGAGACTTGATCATTGACTCAAGCATCTGAGTCGCAGTCACCACAGGCTTGCCAACAAGATTACATTTGTATATCATCATTTTCTGGGCCAAGAAGATCTTCTCCACTGGGATTTCCATTCCAAGATCACCTCGAGCAACCATAAAAGAATCTGTCTCACGAAGGATTTCATCAAAGTTGACAACTCCCTCTTGATTCTCAACCTTCAACCCAAACCCAAAAAAAAAAAAAAAAATCACTATGTGATATACATTCGACGAGCATTTGCCTACCCTTGTTGAACAAAACCAGCAAACCAAAACATTCCACACCCATTCCCAGCAAGCAAGCACATGTGTGTGCGCGCACACAAAAGAAATCAAAATAAAACAGACTTTCAAGCCAAAAAAATTACAAGGAGAATAGTCTAATGTAAAGATCATCTTCAAGGGAGATGATTATAAAATACTATTAGACATATCAACCAAACTGCAGAAAGAAGCTTATGTACCTTTGACATTAATTGTATGCGCTTGGCATGTGGGCCAAGAACCTTGCGAACATTGACAAGGTCAGAGCCCTTGCGCACAAATGAAAGAGCAATCATGTCAATATTGTTGGGAACACCCCAATCCAGGATATCTTCCTTGTCCTTCTCCGTAAGAGTTGGGAGATCTACAACTACACCTGGAAGGTTTACATTCTTTCTCTCACCTAAAGTGGCAGTATTCTCGCAGCGGCATCTCACTGTTCCAGCAGCTGGATCACACGACAAAACAGTAAGGGTTATGGTACCATCTGCACACAAGATGGTGTTGCCAGCCTTCAAGTCTACTGCCAACTTCTGGTAGCTCATCGCAATCAATTTTTCATCTCCTTTTATGGTATAGTCAGTGGTTACAGTGATCTCTTGCCCTTCCTTTAGCAGAATAGCTTTTCCATCCTTCAAGAAACCAGTACGAATTTCTGGTCCCTGCAAAGTATGTACACAGTTCACTGTTTAAGCAACAAGTACGTGATATAGCACAGTACATGGAGAAAGAAGTGAAAGTTTCAACTCAGATATGTTTATATATCATTACTTCTAACCCAGTACAATGACTATTAACAACCAGAAACAAGTAGCTGTCCATACCTTATAATAAATGGGAACTGATATGACAAAGGTGAAGATAAAAATTACATAATCCCACGAATAGAATATTTCTAGGTGAACTTCTCATTTCAAATATTCATTTAAGATAAGATGTATCCTCCCTGGACAAAAGCAAGAGCAAAGGATGCACGCGACCATGACGACAACTGCTACTATGCTCAATCTCAAACAGAAGTTGGAATCAACCATTTATATCAAAAGCGAGAGCAAGGTGTACCCGGTCGCTTATTACTGAAGTGATCACTCAAAACGAAAAAGCGCAAATCATGGAAAGCAACAGGCGAGCGCGTCGGTGCAATTTATTTCCTTATTTAAAGGCATAACTAACCAAAAAGGATGAAAGAAGAAATAACATACAACACATGCATCTGGACAATTTCTTTCCAAGCTACTGCAAATTCAACCCCTATTTAAAGGGAGAAAAAAGGGGGAAAATTTACAAAACATGGAACGAAGTGCAGAGTTGGATTCGCAGCTACTCTAGAAGATCAAGTTGCATTCTGCAATCACTTCCAGGTAACTCCTCCTCCTCATGAAGCAGTTCGACTTTACTGAGCGGTCACCCAAAATGAAAAAGCGCAAATCATGCAAAGAGACGAGCAAGCACATCGATGCAATTCCTTTCCTTATTTAAATACATGATTTACCACAAAATGCCCCAAAAAAAAAAAAAAAAAAAAAAGGAATAAAACACATACCCACAGTGTATCTCCCAGCTACTCCAAAATTCTTTCCTTATTTAAAGAGGCAAAAAAAAAAAAAAAACAGAGGAACTTACTTACAAAATATGGCACAAGCGGCAAAGTTGGACAGGCAACTATCTACTATCTAGAAGATCAAGTTGCATTCGGCAATGACTTCCAGGTAACTCCACCTTTTATGAAGTAGACTTGCGTCTACCTGTTTTTTTTTTCTTTTTTTCTTTTGGCTCAAAGTTCTTTTTGTTTTTCTTGTTTCCGAAGCAACACCATCTTTGCTATTTTAATACCATCTCTAAATGTTGTCGCTGTTCTGTTGGATGTAATTTAGTGTCATCTCATTTGTTCTATTATTAGTTAATTAGTAATTACTTCTTATGAGAATATTATATCATTATGCAAAGTCCTGCTATTAAAATGCTATGATCACAGGAATCTGCAATATTTTTATTAACAAATTAGTGATCTGAAGTTGGTCAACTAAGCAAAGACCAATGTCCATATTTGTTTTTTATTATTGCTATCTCTGACAAAGTGATATAGACAAATATATTAAATTGAGTGGCCGTCACTTTCTGTTGCTGGGAATCGATCACAGAATGCATGCAGTAAACACGTCCGAATGACAATTGTACAGAAGTGAAGTAACAGAAAATTGAATCTTTATGTTACTTAACTACTTCTTTACTGAACTTAACAACGATGAGAAATACAAAAATGAACAAACAGTCCAGACCACTATACAGAAGTGAAATAACATCACATTGACTCTATTTTACCTGGTAACTAGTTCGTTAATGAACTTCTCACACAATGAGAATTACATCTATCACCATTTAGTAACACCGTATCCAGAAGATTTCAATTTACATATTTATCTGTAAAGTGATGTTGCTTATCTTTTGAAATATATTGCTTGGTGTTTAAGTATTTCTTTTATGCTTAGAGGAAAGATCACTTAAATAACTATGTTTATATGTTCTAAAAAGGAAGTAAATCACTACCTAATTACAATAGGAGTAAACTAAGACACGTACTATATTTACATATATTCTAGAATATTCACAAGGATTCCAATAAGGTTAACATTGCTTATCCATAAACTAGATCTCCTGGAAGCCCTTACTGAACAACGCTATCAAGAGGAACAAGGACAACTGCAAGATTGAAGAACTTCTCTTCTAGGGCAATTAGCCAGTGACCAGTTTCACTTGTATCTAGTACCCATTTGTGAAGATACTGATAGAAGCACAAATAAGAACATGAGAAATTGCAAAAGAACGAAAATATATGCTTCACATTCAAACCTTTGTATCAAGCATGAGAGCACACAGGATCTGAGTATTATGCATAGCAATTTTCAGATTGTTCAAGGTCTCCTGATGGTACTCGTGTGTCCCATGGGAAAAGTTAAACCTGGCAACATTCATTCCGGCACGAAGAAGCTTCTCTAGCATTGGCACTGACCGAGATGCAGGCCCTAAAGTGCATACAATCTTTGTCTTAGGGATACGGCCATCATGTGGGAGCTCCTTCAAAATTCCGTCAATATCAATGTTGGACATTTTCTTCTGTCTGTTGAAAAAATGAAAAGCCACTCTCTTTTCAGGAGCAAATACAAGTAGCTAATTACCTCCACGAATGAAAAGTCACTCTCTTGTCCTAATCATCAACGATTATTCCTCACGATTCTTCTTGCCTTTGTAAAAGCATTTGTATGGGCATCAAATTCCGCTAATAGCCATCTTTTCTACTTTAATTTCCTCAATTTTAGTGCATACTTTTTCACAGATGGACGGACTGAAACTTCCCTTTTCATAAGGCATTTAGTTGATATAGCATGGGGAATGTTTGAGACCATATATACAAGGATCAAGAAATAACAAACCAAAATGAAAATAAACTATTCATTTTTCACCATCATATTGGATTCAGTTAGAATTATGTCACAGTTGCTATATACTTCGTGTCATTTTTGCTGATAAGAGCATGTAACATAATCTTTTAGTTGGATCAAAACAAAAAGACAAGGGTGAGTTACAGTTGGTACATACTGAACATCATCAACGAGAATCTTCAAAGATATAGGATTGTTTTGAGTAAAAAGAAAGATGTAACTAGATAACAAGTCCTTCTCAAATGGTACATACTGAACATCTCGCAACATGTCAACCGACAAAACATGTGGAAGACAGTAACACAAAAGCAAACAAACAAAAACATTAGAAGTTCAGAAGAGCAAATCAAAGACCCAAACGAGCAATAACTAGAATAGAAGAGAAGTGGACTCACCGAAGATAAAGTTCAACTTCACCCTTTCTCTACAATACTACTGTTCCTCTGCTTTTTTCTACTTTAATCTTATCTGTACAGGAAAGGAAACCAAACGATAAAGTAGGGACACCTCCTCTTCTTTTCGCTCCCTCAGTTATTGCTATATTATCATTTTAGCCCCTATATTATTTAGTTATAACTATATTTAACTTTTCATTAAATGAAATGTGTAAATTTAATCTTTATTTAGACCTAATAAATGTTAACTATTACTCCATCCGTTCCAAAATACTTATCAGTTTTGGCAACTTTAAAATTTTGAGGTATATTTTTTCACCATATTAATATGAGAAGAATTTACAATTTATAGTACTTTTCGCATAGATTTTGAATATTAAATTAATCTAATCCACTTTAATTCTGAAGATTATCAGATTAACTCTTGAAAAACAAAAAGTGACAACTATTTTGAGACAGAAGAAGTATTTTACAACTAGGAAAATGACCCTAAAGACTCATAGATTTTAGGTCAAATGTAAAAGTAAAATGAATGAAAATAAAGAGTAAAGATTAAAAAAATAATTACTATATATAAGGGAGAATCCCCATTTTTGTAGTCCTCACATGAATTTTTTATCCATTTTTACCCCTACTTAAAATGTTTATGACTTTATAAATTGTCACACATTTGGGTAAATTTTAAGAACTTTTAAGGCTTTTTTTATGCCACTAAAAAAGATGATGCCGTGGAAAATGTTGTAGTGGCCCCCACAAATCATACTCATACATATTTGAGTTTTTGATGTGAAAATATTATTAAACTTGTTAAAATATATCATTGTTAAATACTTTAAAAATTTATCAGAAATGTAAATAATAGCCCTTCCGTCTCAATCGAAAAATGAATTCCGAAGTATGGTAGTTAATTAATCAAATTTTACATGCACGCACTTTTAACATAAAGTTATCTAATAAATTACTATATTAAAAGAGGAACTATAAGATATTATATATATATATATATATTTGAAAAACATTGTATTTAAAGAAATATAATTTGATCTCGATACAGTAATAATACTAGACAATTGCAAAAGGTATATTTTTTTTACTTTTTTTACTATTAAAATATTTTGTTAAAAATATGATAATATATTTTATATAATTTAGGAGTAATAATTTTTCTCATATTAAACTTAACTATTTTGTCCTAAATTATATAACATATTAATTATCCGGTATTTTGCAAAATATTTTTTGGTAAAAAATAAGTTAGCCAATATGAGTTCAATTCAAAGAACTCAAACGAAATTAATTTAACATATAAAAAGCTCAATTTGGATCATCGGGAACTTAATCTCAAAAAATTAAATTAGAAGAGCTTTCAATTATTGATTTTTTTTCCTAAAAAAGTCTAATATATAAACTAAGAAAAACGTTTTCCTTTAACATACGTTTTTATACTCTGATATTTTAGAAGTCTTTCAAAAATGTCAAACTGATGTTACAAGAATAAAGAACCAAGAGCGTAAAAAAATTTAAAAAATATCAACATATTGAATTTTTAATGTTGGTTTGGGCCCGGGCTTTGCGTGAATCAGTTGACACTAGTAATAATAAACAAGTGTAGACTTTTCAAGGTTGGGTACTTCCCCTTCTCTTTTTTCATTTATCTCACAAGCTGTCACTTTTTAACCTTGACCAATGTTTAGTAAACACATATCTGGAATAGGAAATAAGTGAGGGTATTATGACCTTAGTGTCGTTAACGGCAACTAAATGATAATTACACTCCTCGAGTTCATTTTGTGAGTCTTAAGATACGAAAGAGGTATGTCTTGAGGTTTAACAATATCACTCTTCCACACTATAACGGGTTCATCAGGAAATTTTAGCCTAACTATTTCTGATTGACAATCTAGAGCTTCATAACACTTGGAAAGCTAGTGTATTCTCATAATCACATCAAAGTTCACCATTTCCAATTCAAACAAATCAACAGTAATCTCAGGACCCTTAACTACAACTACTCAGTCTTTATACACTCTGGAAGCAATGATTGGGACATTAGCAGGGGTATTCATAACAAAAAGGTTCTAACAATTGTTCGGGTTCCCCACCAAAATTCAAAGGTAAAGTACGGAGTCACATAAAAAGGATTCAAACTCAGATTGATCAACGAGCACACATCAAGAGAACAAATAGTTAGAATGCCTGTGACCAAAGGGTGTGAAGCTTCAGCCGCCTCCCTATGAGCCAACCATAAAGGTGGGCTTGTCCCCAATTAGCGATGTTAGAAACCGTTTTACCAGCCCCATTATCACGAGCATTAGGAGCGTTGTTAGCATTACCTGCAGATGGATTATTCCTCTGGCTAGAAAAGTTAATCATTTCACGTAGCCACTTCCTACAATCTTTCTTGATATGACCCCTTATACCATAATGATGGCAAACGCCATCCTCCCATCTAGACGACTGTTGATCTCCACCCTGAGAATACCTGTTCCGATTGTCGCTTCTCTGTCTCTGTTTCTGTCTACTAGACGAAACACTAACATTAGCCCGAGCAATAGATTGAACAGGTGTAGAATACCCTTTCCTCAAGCACTCAAGTTCTCTTTCAATTATAGTAATCCGGAGGCGTTGCTAGTCAATAATCCCGAAGGCATTTCAATAAGCATCACTTACTTAGCTTTATTCAATTATTTTGTTTGTTATTGCTTGCTTATTATTTAATATTGTCTTTCGTATGGTAAGTTGGCATCGTTTATTTTATTATTTGGTCGACCTTAACCTGCTTGTCTTTAAGCCACTAAACAAATTCAATTGTTATTCTCGAATCATGAATTTAGGGGTAACACTTAGCATAACTAATTCCCGCATTACTAATAATAACACGCCTTATTCAGTACTCCCTCTCATTCAAAATAAGCGTTCGCTTAGCCTTTAGCACATCCCTTAACAAAATACTAACTCCTAGAAAAAATAGGTGATTTGACTAAACTACCCTTAAATAAAATTTGCATATTACTATTAATTTGACACGAGGAGATCTAGTCTCTTAGAAACTTACTTCATCGCCAGCTCTCTATTGGCATAATTCACTACTATCAGGAGCAGTTTGGAGGCCAATTCTTTGGGTCAACAATTGTTTTCTCACATATCTTATGTTGCTTTCTTTAGTTTACTAGCTAGATTAGTTCATTATTTAGCTAGTTGTAGCATCAACTCAGGATGTGATATAAGTCCTAAGTTAGTCATTAGTTTAATTTTTGCTTTTTTATTAGCCTTTTTGGCTACATTTGTAACAACCTTGATTTGTTTTGCTTTTGAGAAAAATTTATAAAATTAGCCCTAGGCACCATGCTGGACTTTATTAAATAAATAAATAAAAAAGAACTTAGCCCTTACAAATGTGGAATAAAATAAAATTGATTCCTTCGTTAAGAAGGTGACACTTAATTTGAACTAAAACAAAAAAGAAAAGCCCCTAGAAAAGATAGCAGAGAGCATTGGATGTCCTGTTGGTGCTAAATGCTATAGCCTCAAGAAAGGCCTAATCGTACACTAGTCTTTGTGGTTCCTGCCGGCAACCATCAGTGCTCCATGGCCGCATCTGGTTGTACTCTTCACACTTTCTCTCAACCCCGTCTACCAACCCTATCTCCTTCCACCATTAAAACTTTCAGTTGTTTTCCCCGTGGAAGTACAAGTTACAGAACCAACACTACTACTCCATTGAGAGCAGCAAAGAGTAGTGACAGTGGCGCAACTGATAAAAAGAAAGAAGAGAAACAAGATGAAGAGGAGGCGGTTGAAGAGGAGCTGCCATGGATACAAGAGAAAGCATTGGACCTCGTTGAATTCACAGGTTCAGTTACTCAGGCAATTCCTGGTCCCAGGGTTGGCCGTAGCTCCTTACCATGGATTCTTGCTGTGCCTTTGACTTACTTTGGCATCACTTTTGTCATTGCCTTTGTTAAAACCGTCCGCAAGTTCAATTCTCCTCGGGAGAAGCGTCGAAAATTGGTCAGTGTTACAATCATTAGTTCAATTCTACTTGGATGTGCATATGTGTATTATGTCGTTTGCTAGGATGTATTAGAGAAAATAATACATGTATTAGCTTTAAGTTATTAATCCCTTGTTTGGTAGTGCTATACATCCTATTCAGTACTATTCTTATACATAACAAACTATGGTGTTAACTATGCGTGGATAAGCATGGTTAAAGACATAACTGCCGTTAATACATCAAACCAAATAGTGGATAAGAAATAATCCCAAAGATTACTAATACACCCTATTCAGTACTATTCTTATACACTCTATCAAGCGACAATACCTTGTTAAGATACATAGGCGTGCATTTCCAGTATTTGCCCTTCACATTTTAAATTGAACTCTCGCTGTCTTCTCCATACTCTGAGTTTTAGCTGGTTAGTTTTTGGAAAATTTGTACCCTTTGTAGAGAAATATAGCAGAAGAAAAGTAAATCGGAGAAACCTTCTGCTAGCCCAAGATCGTAACTAAGATCGGAAGATTCAACTAAAGAAGAGGAAGCTATGAAAAGGAGAATTTGATTATGGAAGAAAGACTTTCTTAAATTGGCTTAAATGACTTACAATTGGGGTTGGTTTGGCTTGATTACAAATGTCTAATGTCACTCCTATTTATACTTGTCTAGGGATGCTTCTAGATATTATTCTAGATACATCCATAAGAAAAAACTAATCATCTTTATCCCCTACCACTACTCTAGAATATCTAGATTTTTCTTTAGGATAATTATCCAAGATCCTACACTAGACTATTCTAGATAATTCTATCCTCAACTATAAATATCTAAGTGTCTAGAATTTCTAGACAATTCCTAAATACAATATATATCAAAGATATTATATTATAACTTTCTAGAAACTCTTTTAAATATCTATGATATTTTTGTTCTTCCAAAAAATTTACTTTAATTTTTCACACCCTTATCTATCAATTTAAAAAAATGGACATTTATGGTTGATGAGTCTCCTTGGAAGAAAAATGTTGATTATAATAGAAAGGACTAAACCGGAAGGTATTGTAAGGAATAGACTTATATACAACATTTCATGAAAAGAAAGGAAGAGGTTAATATACATCCAGTCATTTAAGTGTTGATGACAGAAATGAAGTGCATAGCTTTGATGATGCACATCTATTCTTTGTATTTTCTCAAAGTGTATTAAACTTCTTAAATATAGTACTGCAAATATGAAGTTGCTTATTAGCAGTTTACCTGCTGTGGATATATTCTGAGTACATGGTTTAAGTATATAATGTGTGAACATGAATAACTTCTCTTATTAGAAAAACATGGTGGTTTCGTAGAAGGGGAAGTATTGTGCTTTTCTTGATGAGCAGTCTGACGAGTACAAAATTTTAGGTCAATAAAAATGCTGTGCTATGCAAGTCGATCGACGAGTTATTTAAGAAAGGAAAAGACAATGTTGAGCCTGCAACTTTGAAGGAACTGGCACAAAAGGTATGATGTTTTGTCCGTAATGCTATATTTAGGTTAATTTGACATGTCATCAAGCAAATTCTCCTTCTCCATGGTGCAACATTTAGCTTTCCTTGGTGTTAGCAGCAGGCTTTTAAAATCTTGTTTCTTCCTTGTATGTTTTGGATTCAGAGTTATGTCTTATCTACTGTGAAATAGAGATACTGCCTGGATTGGTTTAGAACAATATTTTGGTTTAAGCATAAAAATATTACATTTTAACTAATGTACCATTGTTGATTAGATGTTTCTAGGTCATAATTACTAATCAAAATAAATAAGTAAATAAGTGCTTTTTGGTCATAGACTTATTTTGTAGCAAGTCTGCCGATTATTACTTGTAATTCTCTCCGCTGCATGATCATGGCATTGCGAATTTTCCTCTATATGTTTTCCCTTCTCCTTCTTTAGGAGAGCCTTTGTAGAATCTGACCAACTGGTTTGCAGTTTTGACAATCTTCTGCTAGGAGCTAATCATTTGGATTACTTAAGTTTCTAGTTAGCCTTTACTCTTTTTTTAATTTTTTTTGGGGAAAAAATTAACAGTATGTTAATATCAGCAGAATTTGATGAGGTTATAAATTTCTTGTACTTGAAGCTTAATGGTTCTGGAAGTTATTGAGCAGGATGATATAGTAGATTCACTCCCTTTTACCTTTTCCTTTTCCTACCACTAGTGGTTGTGACAAACCCTTTCCTGGGTGCAATGCCTCTGTAACTTTGTTTCAATATCTTCAGTAATATTCCTTCCCTTTTAAAGTGATTGCCACTTCTTTTGCCCACAACTTTTGGCATCTTCTCAAGATACTTTGTCTTTACTTGTGGTATTGAATTTTTGAATTAGAGATTCGTCTTTACTGGTGGCAAGGCACTTGGTCTTTGGTTAGGGTATTAGATATTTGAATTATAGGCATCTGCCTTTAGAGGTGATGAAGATAGGCTGCTGTTTCATATCCTTTTCTAATGCCCAATTCTTTTCTTTTTTCTTTTAATATATCTAGTCTAAAATATGTCATGTGCCTGTTATTGATGTCATTGATCATTATAAAGTCTTGAATCAGACCATGTAACTTTTGCAGACAGGTTTTGATATGGAGGAGATTTTCCGAAAATATATTCGGTACTCCTTGAATGAGAAGCCATTTAGCCCGGATTTAATAGCAAATTTAATTCATTTGAGGAAAGCATCCTTGTTGACTGATTCTGAAGTAGCTGGAATACTGAATGAAATTTCACGTCGAATTGTTCAAGACAAAGGTATTGGTTTTACTGGATTTCTTGCAAGCCCTTCTCTCTCTCTCTCTACCCCCTTGAATTATATTTTGTATGGTCTTCTAGTTTAGAAGATACGGTCTGATCCAGACTTGTCAAAAGAAAAGGTCTGGCTACACACACACATGCACACACGCCAAAGAGGAAAAAGTAGCAAAAATATTCTGCCTCATTTACTTAGAAGAACTCATTTTTTCATATAGCCAATGAAGTTACTTGTGGCTTATGGTTGGACTTCTTGATTGAGAACATACATTTCCAATGATCTATTGTTCTTTCAATTGGTCAGAGCTATTATTTTCTTTGTCTGCAACAGGATTCTAGCCCGTGAAGTGCACCTAACCCACACCTCACGTGATGCGCTCTTACCACTCAACAACTACTATTTTAAGGAGCTAAGGCCAAAAAAGATCTTCATTGCAATGTGAATGTTCATTTAGGGGTTGGTTTAAAATCCGTGGAACAAGCAACTTAATATTGACAGCTGTTAGTTATTTCACCATTCAGTCGAAAGGACTTTGTATCATGTTCTAGAGTTGTTTTCTTCATAGATTATTTCCCTCCTATATAAGCACTTATAGTGTACATAATCTGCTAAATTGCATCTCTGCAACAGTTTATTTGCTGTTAACAAGTCTCTCAACTTTCAGGTCCAGTTGTTATGGATACCTCAGGCTATTCTGAGAAGGGTTTGAAGAGAAAACTTGCTGTGCAAGCTCTTTTTGGGAAGATTTATTATCTCTCTGAGGTAAGGGGCCCCATCAAATGAGGACCTTATCCTACTTTTTAACATATTCTGCATCAGAATTATTACGTGATATCTAGATCCCTTCATCCTGGAATAACAGTGCTTAGTAATTCCTTTTTCTTTACTATATTCACTTTGAAGAGTATCTTCTTGTTATCTCTCATATTAAACACCATCCTTTCGAATCCGTCATTGTATATTTTTCTTTACCATATTGACTATGAAAAGTATCTCCCCCAGTTGGGTTATTAAATGTGTTCCGTTCCAATGTTTGTCTTTGTCTTTACTAAATGATCTACCTTCCTAATGAGATGTAGACAAATTAGTTACTTTGGATACAATAGCATTTGCATCTCAACTTTCTTGCTCAGTTTTGTGTCATTTAAAGTTCAATATTTCTATGTTAATGTTTAACTAGGATGTGTGAAATGCAACCGGGCTGGGAAGAAGTTAAAATGAAACTTGTTAGCAATCATAGTCAGGTCCAATTCAAGGTAGATCATCGCTGACCTGGATATAAAAGTACTCCCTATGTCCAAAATAAAGAGTCCTAATTCCCTTTTGGTTTGCCACAAAATGGTTCTCATTTTTTCCCTTATAAAAGAGAAGTTCTCTATATAACTCGGAAGTTACCTGAGATGCATTTCTACTCTACAATATACCACTTTTACTCTATTGTATCATCTGAAATCCAAAAATTAGTGTATTTCCCACATTTTCCCCTGGAAATACTAAATAAGTCACTTTTTAGCTATTTTCTAGTATGAATCATGGGTCAAACTAGAATTTTTAAAATCAGACAGGGATTCATCTGAACTGACTTTCCTGGTAACTTCTAAAATATTGAGTCATCGCGTCCAATTTTTGTAGTAGCTCTGCATTTTCCTGGGTTTTGATAGATTGTTATACCTACTGTGCCCCATCTTGGTTAAAGATGTAAAATTTGGTTATACCACTGTAGATGTACCCACTCAAAGCTTTCTCGTATGGTAGATCTTTTAGAATTTCACAGTGATGTGCTTTTGAATTTACCTCAATTGTGGTTCATTTGTGAAACAGCTTCCAGAATTCTGCTCAAGGGATAGCTCCTTAACTGTTAAGGAAATATTTGGAGTGGCCGAGTAAGTGACCTCTTCCAAGATTTTAGTCAATCATTGTGTGAGATAGTAAAATTCAGCTGATAGTCTTTGCTTTTCCTTGTCAAATATTCCTCAGTGAGGATGCTGAAAAGCTTAGGTTACATACTATCCCAGACGTTGGAAACATGGATTCACTTGAGAGGATGGTGAACGGGTCAGATTCAGAAGATTCGGGTGATGAATCGGCTAATGATTCTTGATTCACGCGCACTTCAGTGTAGGGCAGCTGTAGGTTGGGACATTGCAGAGAGTAATACCAAATATGACAAGAGAACTCTATATAACCTACAGACCACACAAACTATCCCCGACAGCGGAAAAAGAGAAGTCAGAACTTAAAACGCGGCAGCTATAACTAATCACCATGAGGCTTGTGAAATTTTGTCTAGAATTGCTTCAGTGTTGTGCCCACAACACTTCTGATACAAAATACTTGTGTTTGTTGCATGTGTGTTGTTTTGAGGTAGACGTATTTCAATAGTGTAAGTCTTGAAACAACAGAAATTATTACAAATTCCCCAGTGCTGGGAAACATGATTTGTAAGCTTAAGTGGTCAGCTATGTTATAATTTTTCGACCGTTGGGCGCAGCAATTGTGGTGATTTAATTGGAGATTAGGAAACACTACGATTGATGCTTGAGTCAAGCTGACTAACTTTTTGGAGTTGGATCCAATATAAGATCCATTTTAGAAGTTACATGATAAATAAACAGTTCTTTAAATGTCCTTATCATAATGACAACAGAAGCACTTTTTGACACAGGGAGTAGTTTGAATTTTTTTTATTCGCATACTTAGTATTCTATGTATTTCTCCTAGGCAGATGAAAGCAGAACCAGCATTTTTTGAGATTCAGCTCGTCTTTATATTGAGGCCTCTGACCCGAACCCTCCTAGACCCCTCCCCCAAACAAGAAGACAAAATGACTTTGACATCAAATTATTTTAAGACAGTTTGTACGTTACTATGGCAAAGCTTAGTTGAATGATTTTACATGGAGGGTTTTTGTCCCTTTTCACACTGTTGCCTTCATAAAATTGAACATTTTCAAGTTCGCTGATATCTCAATGCTTCATCAAAATAATATTGTTTTACTATGTTATGGTTCTATTAAAAAATAACCTGGAAAGGAGGGAGACATGTTACTATCTTTATGAGAAACATCATAAAGCATTTAAAGACTTGAAAACATTTAAGAAACTTTAAACGCAGACATTTTCATTCCATATCATAAAGTATCTCAATTTGCATCTTAGAGGTATATCGGTTGTAGACATCATTCCAGGTTTATGCCAGGAACTTCTGCAAGCTCTCCTTCAATTTCCATGAAGCGTTGGAGCTGTTTGGATTTAGATCATCATTGAACGTAGCTGTAGGCAGCATCATTCTTTCCCTTTGGAATCTTTCCACGAAACTTCGGATAGCTCTCTATCGCCCTATTTTATCTTGAAAATATCTTCTTTGTAGGTTTTAACCCTTCGGGCTCCGTTGTGAGCTTTCTCAAACACATCTGCAAGCATAGTGAAAGAGTCAATATAATGTTCAGGCAAAAAAGAGTACCAAGTTAGAGATCCCTTTGTGAGTATTTCCCCAAATTTCTTGAGGAGAACAAAATCGATTTCCTCTGACATCAGGTCATTCCTTTGATGCCGGTTGTGTAGGCCGTGACTTGTTCCCGCGAGTACATAGTTCCATCATACTTAGGGATGTCTGGCATCTTGAACCTTTTCGAAATGGATGTCGGCGCCGCACTCGGCTTATACAATAGTTGTGAGTACTTCCTGGTGTCCATTCCTTTAACGACCGGCAGTGCTCCCGAGATTTGATCCATCCAGACATGGATCTCCTTCATGAAACTCAAAAACTTCGCTCTATATGGATTCACCTTTCCCTAAACTACATCGGCCCGGATCCCCAATCCCAGTGCTGCTCGATACTAATGTCCAATGCTCGAATGGGTTTTCCCAAGATTCCTTAGTGCTACTGCTTCGTTGGGGGGCGCCGCTGTCCCTGGAATACCGTTGCTAGACACGACTGTCACCACTTGCTGCAGTTGGGCCATTAGTTGATTGTGCTGCGCTGTCATCTAACCTTTCTGAATCGCCACATGGTTCTGTTGGGCCGATAAGAGTTTTGCCACTGCCTCCAGGATGGAGTCGTTTCTCCGGCCTTGTGGTGTTACATCTCGGAGATTTCGGATTGTTGCATTGTGAGTAGACTAATACGAGCTTAAGGTGAATAAGAATTCCTTAAGAGATTAAGGAAAGTATTAGACAGCTTAAAGTGTGTACCATAGGATTTTGAAGTCATATGAATATGTGGAACTAAGTTCGTTGAAGGAAGTGAGATGTAAGTCATGTTTGGAAAGGTTTTCGCTATAATTGAGCTAATATTTATTTAGTAATGTCTTGAGGAGAGGCTATGGGCCCTGTTGTATGGTTAATGAAGTGTTATGCAAGTGCCAAGAAGGTTCCATAAAGGATTGGGAGTTAAACGAATCGAAAGGAGCAACTTATTGGAAGAAGGCACTTTGACGGACCGTATAACATTTGACGGCCCGTCAAATGGTGGAGCACCACCGTATAACGGTCACAGTGAGCCATGTTGGGCTGGCCACTTTGACGGACCGTAGAAATTTTGACGGTTTGTCAAAGTGGGCGTAGGATTGCCCGACAGGTTTTTAAGTCACACTTTATATATTTCATTTCATTTCATTTAGACATTTCATTTTTCCAAATCAGATCCAAGAGCTCTCCAAAAACCCTCTCTTCAACTCCATAAACTAATCTAAGCCAAGTCCAAGAGAATTAAGAGATCCAAGTGCTAAAGAGCTTGGATGTTAGGGTTTTTCACTTTGGTGGAGTAAGTTGATCCAAGACTTGTTCTTGTGTGATTAAGGTAAGTTTTCACATCTTTTACATATGGTTAAGGCTATTTTATTGTTGCACCATTTGGTTGAAGGAAGAAAAGGTGAAAATGGGGTCAAGTGTGAATTTAAGGATATTGTGAGCTATAGGTTAACTTAAATTGTGATTCTTGGCATGTTATGAGTATAATCTTGTTGTGGATAATATTAATGATGTTGAGGAGGTATTGTATGTAAGTATATATGGTGTTGTGTTGTAGCTATTGTTATGAGTGATCTTGAAAAGGAGTTTCGGGGATTGAATGATGTCAAATTTGAGTAAAGTCTCTTGATTATAGTATTGTTCATAATGTCATTGTTGTTGGGGGTTGTTCTGAAATTCGGTAGAATTAGAGGAAATAGGGGGAATGCTGCCCAATTCTCATTAGCTCACGAATTATTCTAGTTTGAATTTGAGAGTGTCCTTAAGACTTAACCTTGGTATGAATCCTTTTTAAATGTAGATTTCTCAAGCTTTGGCGGTGAACGTTAAGTAGTTAAGAAGACAAAGAGGTATATAAGGCTAACCCTTCTTTCTTAAGGCATGATCCCATTGATGTATACCTCCATGTGAAATCCATAGTATCTTCCATGATGATTTCATTCCTAGACTCACTAAAGCTCATGATTTTGATATTCTCACGATACCATTGGTCTCATCCTATGATAGTTGATCCTCTAAGGAAGGATATAATGAAAATGATGATGATGATGTTGAGGACACGCATGTACTCCTATGTATATATATATATATATATATATATCAAGTATGACTACTAAGAATATCGAGCTTATATGGCCGGGTATGATATCTATCGCGCGCGCGCCGCATTGGTACGAATAACACTGAGCCTTGGTAGGGCCAGATATGAATAACACCGAACCTTATCATGGCCGGGTATGTAAGACACCGAACCTCTATGGTCGGGTATGATACTACTATATATATAAGTGTACGTAATGGAAGGTTCCCATTAGAAAAAGGGTAAGTGAACATGATGAACGTCGCTAGAGGTATAGATGGCTTTATCATCCCTTGACTCTTCTATCTTATGTTATTTCTCATGCTTCTATTATACTATTGATTATGCTTTACATACTCAGTACATTGTTCGTGGATGCTGCGTCATGCCCGCAGGTGGACAGGGAGATAGACTTGATCCATAGACTGCTTGTTCAGAGACTGCATAGAGGAGCTCCATTTGATTCGGAGTTGCAAGTGTTGGTACTACTCTTTTGTGCATATGGGCATGGAGGGGTCCTGTCCTAACTATATGATGTTATATACTCTTCTTAGAGACTCATAGACAGTTATGTATAGTCAGATGTCTCTTAGGCTTGTCGGCTCATATTTTGTATATCATTTTTTAGCCTCGTCGGCTTGTGTATATATATATGGGCACAGTGTTGATGTTGATATAAAAGTGCTTTAGCCCAATGGAAATGGTATTACTCATGCGTAGAGATTGTTATCAGGTCATGTGGCTCACCTAGATATGATTGTAAAAGTGTGATGAGCGGTGCTCGGTGGGTTAGTTCCGGGTGCCCGTCACGGCCCTCCGGTTGGGTCATGACATGTGGAGATATTGTAACACCTCGTGCATTCGGGCTAAGATTTGACTCATAAGACGGGGGTATAATGAACCCAATTTGAGTAGTGTATAAATGGAGTTTGAAACCCAATTAAGACATGAGAAGAGTCCTTGAGCAAAGGAAAGTCGGAAGCTACCCTACGGAGCGTGTTTTCAAATGAGTTTGCACTAAGTCTCAATTAAAATGAGTATACGGAAAAATCTGTATGGAGTTTGGGAGCATGTCCTTCTTGAAAGTTGTAGATCTTTAAAATAACTTTCCAACGGTATATTATGAAGGTCAAATGTACATCCGTACAAAAAGTTATGCCTATTTTAATAAAACAAGAAACCGTCGATTTACGGTAGAATCTACGGCCATGAAAATTATACGGGCCGTAGATTTGGGCCGTAAAATTGGTCCAGAAAGCCCAAATCACTGTAATTGATTTAGGGTGGGATATATGGTCCGTAAAACTTTTATGGGCCGTAAAATAGGGCGTAAAATGGGTCCGACAGCAATTTTTAAAACTTCGTTTTAAGGCTTTTTCACTTCATTCTTCGCACCCCAAGCCTTAAAACGACCTCCTATTCTCTCTCATCATCAAGAACACCAAGGTAAGCCTATTCTAATCATTCCAAGTCAATTCTAATAAATATCCTTGTAATCTAAACAAGAAATCATCATTCCTAACCTAGGGTTTTCAAGAAAACCCATCTTAAGGTTCAAGATTCAAGATTTTGGAAATCTTCTTCAAAGTTAAAGTCTTTAATTCAAGTTTGGAGCATTACCAGGTATGTGGAGTTACTATCTACATGTGGGAACATCATTGTTCTTCCCCACGCCTCTTAATCCATAAAGTATGAATCTTTACGAAAACTAGGGTTTCTATACCATGCTCATAACAACCCTAGGTCCATGTCCATGATTATATTATGTATGAATTCCTATTATTCTATCATTGTGTTCTTAATATCTCCATATGATTATTGAGAATCAGTCCGTAATCCATGAAAACCCATATATCTCATTCCATGGGTTCTTACATGAGTTATTATATCTATGATATTTTTCAAGAAAATACTATGTTTTACAAGTTCATGCAAGCAAGTTATAATTCATGATATCCACGTACAAGCAAGTTATGATTCATGAAACCATGGGCGACAAGTGCTACTTATTTTTACATGTTCATGTTTTGGGAGTTGCATTAATTACGAGAAGGCTTCAAATAGCTTGAAACTACGTAGCCACGGTAGATGAGGATTGCTCCATCCGTGCTTAGGACGATCTCTCATAATGGAGTCGAATCCTTTCATAATATTATTAAATCTCATGTCCCTGGCAAGGTATGAGTGTTCGGCCGGTAGGATTCAAGTACCGAGACCATGTTGTCGGTTATATTTAATCGCTCTCCTACTCACGATACTTTACATATGTTATATATGTATATGTGTACTCATGTTCATGATCATGTTTCGAAATTTCGGTCTCCGTTATGTTATTTTCATGTCCCATGTTATTTCATTCGATTGCTTTACATGCAAGAGTACATTCAATGTGGTGACGTCCCCTTTTATTGCCCGGGGGCCTGCATTTCATGATACAGGTATGGATTTACAGGACGCCACATCTGCTCAGTAGGATTTGCACGTACCAGCTTATTGGTGAGCCCCATCTCATTCGGGGTTTAGGCATTGTCTTTCTTTATTTAGTTTTGCATCTAAAGGTATGCTGGGGGCCTTGTCCCAGCAAGTATGTTACGTGTTTTAGACTCATGTTAGAGGTTTCATAGACAAGACAAGTGTCATGCTAGACTTCTAGAGTTGGTTAGCCAGTTTGGCTCATTTATGATATTGTCCGCATTCATGACTTAACCAAGTACTTGTGTTTAATATTATGACTTACTATGTTTTACAAAAGCTCATCATGCACTTCACTTTATAAGTCCGCTCATGTATGCCTTATGATGATTCAGCAAGCCATGTGGTTCGCTCGGTCACATGCAGTCAGGCACCGAGTGCCGTGTTACGCCTGTGCCATGGTTTGGGGCGTGACAAGCATATATCGAGCCTAGGTTCAAGTGTCTTTAGGAGTCTATGAAGCCGTGTCCGGTGGGAGTCACTTTTATATATGTAAGGACCCCATACATATAAACGATTGACCACCAGAGACATTCGGGATTGTCTCGCTTCTTCGTACTAGATCGTGCGATTAGACGATTTCTTAGGAATCCGCTTCTAACTCGTGCGAATTTCGTATTTCAGAAAATGCCTTCAAAAAGGAAATACACCAAGAAGACTACAGTGTTACATCCCGTGTTTTCATGCATGGGAAAGCGTGCGAGTTAAATGACACTAGTAACGGACACGAGGTTATCCCCTAAGCTTATAGGTGGTTAGAGTGATGGTACAGATGTGTCGTAAGGATTAGTAGTCAAACAAATTGAAAAAAATAAGTTTTGTCGAGATTTGAAATTTATTTGAATGAAATATAGTCCAATATAATACCCGTATTTTTGGACTAGGAAATTGAACCGTCCAACATGAGCAAATTTTATCGAGTGTAGGATTTGGTCATAGTCAAGCATGAAAATAAAAGAACTCGGTGTATATGAGAAATGAAGTCCCGAAATGATTTAAGATGGAAAAGTGTGACAACGATGATCGGAAATAATATTTTATGTGTGTGGCAAACGAGGCTATGGACTAGAGTCATATCACACATGAGCATAATAATGAGTATATGTGGTGTGTTAAAAATAGTTATTACTTAAGCGAATTGTTATCAAGAAATTAATTATATGATTAATTGGTTAAACATTGGAATAAAGTGGGAGAATAAGGAGTTGATTATGGTATTAATTGAATTAAATGGAGAAGTGGATAGCATCCACGTGTCACGTAAGGCAGCAAAGTTGGTGACTATATACCTCTATTAATTATGTGGCATTCACAAGATTAAGAGAGGATAGAGGTGGACTTAAAGGCATACACATGTAAAGGAGGGGAAAGTATTATATTAAATTAGATTGTGACTAATACATAGGTTAGTTCACATATGTTAATTGATAGATTTTATTTTGAGAAGAAGCGTAGGGGCAGCAGCTAATTTTTATAGCTGCATCGTGATTTAAGTATAATTTGGGCAGAAACGTACTAGTACATTCAGTTCTTGGAAGTTTAAGCAACAACGTTATTCGATTTTTTACGGGTTTTGCACATCGCTTCAATCTCGTTGTTTCGTCTTATCGTGTTGTTGAATTCGGGCTTTCTTCGAAGGGAAGTAAAGTGGAAGAAGATCATTTCTTGGCATATAAGGTAAGATTTATTCTCTCCTACGTTTATTTAAATTCATCCAGGTCATAGTTAAATTGTGAGATAAGAACTACCAAATTAATTAAGATTATTGGATAAATATTACGTGGACATAATCCAGATATTTCATGAACAAGTGGGCAGAAATTTAATAATATACATGCCACATAAGGGGTGCTGTGGCATAAAGGTGAGAGAATGGTTTACACGTGTAAGGGCAAAAGGTTGACATTTATGTTCCTATATTATATTAGGTGAGGGCAGCAACGTTATGGATATGTGGAGACTATACATATATTTGTTTCCTCTAGTTTTATAATGGAAGGAACTACTTCATAATCAAATGGAACAGCAATTTCTTAGCATTTTTGGACCATTTCTATAAGAGGAAAAGTGAGGGAGCAGCAACCTATTTTCCCTTCATGGAAGATCAACAACGTGCATAAGGTAAAAACAAAAGCAGCAATGTATTCTTGGCCTAGCGAAAGGCATCACCATTGTTATAAGTCGAAACATTAGACAAGTTACGGAATAAAGTCGCTACGGGAGCTTACGGGTATTAAAGAGCTATCCATAACTTTCTTTTTTTTTGGCATGAATTGCATAAAACGAGCGAACGATGAACATACATGACTCCTATGAATTCTAGTCCTCAGCGGTACTTGACATGACTGTTGTCTTTGATTCTCAAAGTGTTAGTTCATTCTAATTATTCTATTGAGTCTCAGATGATGATTTAGTTTGCATATGGTTGCTCATGATGTTCTACTCGTGCATACCGTTAATATATATATTCACGAGGTCCCCGGAGCCGAGTATGTATTCGTGCACGGTTTCATTGCATTATTCACCGAGTCCCTCGCTAGAGGACGGGTACGATATGTATATGATTATTATATTATATGGATCGGGCCGTCGTTCCTATTATTATATTATATATGGATTGGGCCGTACGTTCCTCGGTATTATTATATTATATATGGATCGGGTTGTACGTTCCGGCCTTTATCATTATATTATAATCTATGCCTATCGTACGCCATGAGTCAATTTCGATCATATAGAGTTATCGGTTATTCTCGGATGTTAGCCACGTATGCATTCGATTATTGATGCGGTTTTCATGATCCATTTGTACTTGATGTTCTTATGCCTTACATGCTCGGTACATTGTTAAAATGTGACGTCCCTTTGCACGGGGCGGCTTGTGTTCATGCCACGCAATCCCAGTTGTTTCAGAGGTAAAAGTATTCGGCTAGGATGGTTGGCTATCGAGGTGGGATTGGCAAACTCGTTTCTTCTGGAGCGATCTTTGAGTCATTATGGTTATCCATGTGTGTACGGGTATGTCGGGGCCTGTCCGGGCTACGCCTCGTCCAAGTGTTTACTCTTAGAGACTTTGCGGACGGGGTTACTTTTTGGGTTTGTAT